>NC_057780.1:107888-141464 GCF_014825855.1 Bombus pyrosoma
TCCCTTGACCGCGGCTACGTTGGCGACTGATTGTCGCCTCGCGCCCAAGCTCATTGTTACAAATCTCGAATAAACACAATCGGATTGAATGACAATTATTTAATTATGGCTATGGTAAAATCCGGATTACAATATTACGGGATTCTCCCCAAGTTCCAAAGGAAGGCTCCGGTGTTCTTTCATCTCCGACATATATATACATATATATATATATATGTGTATATATATATGTATATATGTATATATATATATATATATAAGAGCAAAAACAAGAGCAAAGTGAATGTGGAGCGTTTGATCTTGCCGAATACGTTCTCGGCGGATGACGCATGCTGGAAGAAAGATGCACTCGGTCTACCGACGTCCGATGGATACATTGTCACGAGACCGAATGACAGTCGACGGTGAATTCGAAGGAACTCGCCTATACAGTTCGCTGGCAATCGGTTCGGTAGATCGTAGACTGTAGATCGTAGACTGTAGATCGTTGACTGTAGATGGTAGACTGTAGATCGTTGACTGTAGATCGTTGACTGTAGATGGTAGACTGTAGATCGCAGACGAGCAGATAAAAGAAAGAGTTTCTCCTACCTACGTAAAGGTAAAGAAATTTTAAATAGATAATGTCAAGGTAACTTTGTCGTATCAGATAGTTTTTAACGACTGCTTTTGTCGAAAATCGGAGGAAGCAACGGAGGAGACAAAAAACGAAGAACTGATTGGTCGAAGAGAGTTAATTAGTTTTCGCCATAATCTCCATGGCTTTAGACCATACGCGCTGGCTTAACGCACGTTTATTGCATGCAGCTGGAGCTTGCGTGTATTCTCGCGTTCTATCCCTTTTCGCTTCCTGCGGATCTCCACGGACAAGCCCTTTCGCCCGTATCCCCTCTTTCCTGTTTCGCGCAACCAACAAGCTAACTAGAGAATGTCCAGTTCTCTCTTTGTTCTCCAATCTCATGATCAACGATCGATACGTGATCCGTCTGTCTTGAATAATTCGTGAAATTTATTCTTTAATATTCGTCTGTCGTTATTGCTTTCTGTCTTTGATCGATTACGAATAAAAGGAATATTCAAATTATCGTTCTAAACAGTTGTTATACGCCACCGCGTTTTATAGCAGTAACGTTCCAGCTAAACTAATCTCATACTCGTTTCTACATATAGTATAGGAAATTTTCATTTTAATCGAATATACTTGATCTATACCATTCGTTGAAATTTTAAATCTGTGAAAAAATGGGAAAGTGTTGGGTCACAAACTAGACACGGTCAAACTACGCGTACCGTGCGATTTCCTCATCGTTTGCCGAGTCATATGCGATCGAGAAGCGAATAAAGGAAGAAATAGAAACACTCACGCGTTTATGCACAGTACCATAGACAAACGTAGAAGCGTAAACGTAAAGCGTGTATGGATATAAGCGGAAGAATTTATTAAAAAGTTTTCGTCTTCAAGAAAAAGGGAACTGGATTACTAAAAGAATATTTTTAAAAGTCGCTAATTTAAAACACTACACGCATTTAAATACATATTCGGAGTCAATGAAATTCAAGCAATGATATTACTCGAGAAATATCTGTTATATAATAGCATTGATGTACAATGTACATAGTGGCTGCTGTTCGAGGATGGGAGAAATTAATTGAACGCCAGGTAGAATAAACCGCTGATTTCACCACGTATAATAATTAATATTATTTTATTACGAAGAAGCAAATTCAGTAGAGAAAATGGTACACGATTATTTAGGAAGCTGCCGCCATCTTGGGTTTCAATGATTCCTTAATATGATTTTAATAGTCGGGAAAACACGATTCTGAACAACTTTTCTCCATACACGTAACTGCCGTTTCGACTTGTTCGACAGTTATCTTTTCATTATATAAACTAGTACGTATAAACGAAGATTGGACAAGGTTGAGCGTATTTCACGGGTCCCTTCGGATTACGCAACCGTGTACAACTCCGTATTGAAAACATGATTACCATTGATCATGTGGGTTAGTCTTTTAAATCCGGTCGCCGTGACGTTATATAGGTTTGGTTAGTAAGTACAAATATAATTACGATTCGTATCGAGCTCTAGATTTTATTACTATCGTTTGAAATTGGACAAATTTCAGCCACGATATCGAAGGATTTAATTATTCGATCGTGAAAATTGTGCCGTCGTTGAAACAGATTTTCCAAGACATTTTCCGCAGCCTCGCATATGCGGTTCAATATAAGCGAATGTCAAAGAAAGATGACCTATAGTATATACACGCGCGGTCTGATTTACCTATAGTACTGCGTTTTACTCGGGATGCTGGAATAAGCGTACCATCGTTTTTTTCTACCGCAGGATCCATGGTTGCGCGTTGACGGTTCTATATAGAGGAATAGCGAGGTATACACGGCGTTGCAGTCGCTAGACCGTTGGGAACCGTTGGGAACCGTTGGGGACCGTTAGGGGCCGTTGGGGACCGTTGGGGGCCGTTGGGGGCCGTTGGGGTCCGTTGGCCCGTGACGCAGCATAATTTACGGCATCCTCCATCTTTTTCGCTATCTCACTTTCTACAATCAGAGACGATGAAACGCAGGGAACCGCTCTGACCGTTCGAAGCCTTACGTTTCCTTACGAATACGATATTCTATATAACGTATACGATAATCTATTGGCGATTAGCGCGTGGTTGGTACAAGATTAAACGCTTTCGCGCGATGATCGTTTGGTTAGCGAGAGCGGGCGAAAAAAAGGCCGCAGTCCGGGGAAACATGGGGAAAACAAAGTCCCTTTTAGCGCGGCTACTAAAAGTGACTAGACTAAAAAGTGCTGCCGTTTCAGCAATGGGCTAAATTTCTCTTACAGGCTGCCGTACAAGACATTGGTAAGAAATGAACTGCCTGTCAAATTAATAAAGAAACGGCATATATCGATGGAGAAATGACTGGAAAAGAAATAAAATTCCAATTTCTTCGATTATTGAATACAGGAATGTCCCTTTCTCATCGTTTATATCATTTAGATAGCTTTCTAATAAGTAAATTGTTTCCAATTCATAAATTGAAAAATGTTGCGAGCGCAGCAATTCCAAAATTGATGATATTTATAAATCTGGAATAATAAAATAATGATAAGACCGGTTAATCGTTGGGTACGCTGGATAAAGTCATTCTAAAAGATATTTCACCACTCTATTTAAAGAAACCACGTACGCCCGCTTATGATAATATGTAACTTTTTATTTTTAGTAGGACATCGTAACGTTTATGTAACGCGTGTTTGTTACTCGTTGCATACTCGTATTCTCTCAAACTGTAGAAGGTACACATTATATTTACACGAGTAACTAAGCGATTCATCTGTCGCTTCTTTTAACGTCAAACAAACCGAGCTCCTGCGTCATCGATATTCAGGATTGCCGTTTCGATGCTCTCTTCAGGTCTCGTAAATCACAACCGAATTTTTCCTGCGATCCAAGTTTACAACGCGACGCAAAACGACACGATGTACACGACGACTAATATGAATTGAGATACATTGTTTCGAACTGTAGTTTTAGTTACACGGTACAGTTCTCGACAAACAGACAGCGACAGTAAAATGTTTCATAATTGATTATGTCGTTGGTCGTTGAAATTCTTGATTTCGTGAAAGTAAAATGCGCAAGGGAGTAACTAGTTGATCTCTGTATTGTCATATTATCGCAACGGAAGAATAAACGATAATTATTTCAATGAATATTCGATACCGTAGTTACGCGTCACGTTTCGTTTGCTACTTCTACGTCTGAAAAAATAAATTATTTATCGATTGAAAACAATGCACGCATTTCTGCTTCGTAGATTGCGCCATAGATTGGCATACCAGATAAAAGGTGGTTTATTATAAGCGATGAAAAGCTTTTGATCAATTTATTAAGAACAAACTGGAGGTAGTCGTGTTACGCGGTTCATAATTTATCTCTGTACCTTCTCAGCGGGTTGCTTTACAACGCCAGTAGGTAATAGTAACGACGCGTGGCATGATTGATACTTGGAGATTTATAAAAAATGGTTCACGCATATACCTGTATATGTATTAAGCTTTGACGGTGGCATTCAAATCTAGCATCCAAGTCTGGTATCCGAATATTCTTTTAACTACCTTTCTTTAAATGCATATTCCATTAACCTTAAAGAAAACTATTACGAAATACATGAAAATACATGAAATGTATAACAAGCCCGACGAGTTTATATGTTATATGAATTTTACTCAAATACCATAAAGTCGTAAAGTCGTGATAATTGCGTCGTACAAGTACTTGACCGAATCACTCTTTACGTTCATCGATGACCGATTGAGATATAGCAAACGGTATTTCTCGTTATCGAGATCGCAGCTTAATCGACGTTGAATATTTTCGAAGGTTCTGCTGGTCGTTAAGCCGTCGAACGAAATATTCGCTCGACAGAGTATGGTTGTTAGCGGATGTTACGAGCAACGATAGGTTGCGTCGAAGGAGTTATCCACCTGTATGGGAACACAGTCAGCATGGTTGTCATCGAGAATCCAATCAAGTAGGCGAGCATAGTGTGCCTCGATGATCTCAATAATAACCGACCGTTTAATTTCGATCAATGATAGATTGCTCGAATCACTGATCTTGAATCACTTGCGCCCACGAGATTCGATTTTGAATGTGTTATCGTGCCCTGTTACCCACCGCTCCGGCATTTGGAAATGATTTTCTGTCCTATTTATCTAAGAGTAAGTTTAATCACGTTAACCTGTAGTAACGAAAACTTTGTTAAAATTTCGGATATCTGAATATACTCGCATTTGATACGATATATGGATTAGTTTCAACCGACTGCGATAAGTCGTTTAAGTACGTAGCTTGCGAAATCTAACTATGAAATTGATTTCTTCGAACAAATTTTCTTCCAGATTTGATATCTTCTATCGATTACGACTCGCGACGCTTGAATAAGAAGTCCGATTCGGATTCTTCGTAACGAACGGATGTAACTTATAGTAGCTTATAGCTAGCTATTCGCGAGCAAAGTACGATCGCAGTCGTCGAGTTGTTGCATTAACACATGTACATATGTGATAGTAACGATAGATTATTTGAAAGATACGTCTACTTCTTGTGTAATTATTCACATTGCGAGGTACGTACATTGAAAATGCTACATTGAAAATAAATGAAATGGAAAGCAAATTAAAATTTCACAAAATGGAATACAAAGGCAAAACGTACGGAAAAGCAAAAGCAAAAGCAAAAAAGTGATATCGGTAAACGGGAGATATTCGGTCAGTCGATCACTCGTGACAGGGCGAGTTTTCAATGTATCATAGGGTACATAGGAAATACAGTGATTCTGAAATCTCGTACACGAGAAGTTTGTACAGGGATCACAGGATTTATCACTCGTTTAGCGCGTGTTCAAATCGCGCATCTGAGAGATGTGATATCTTTGCTGATGGACCAATCTTTAACCGAATGATGCAACAACGCAGCAAATGTCTACCATTTGCAACGCGCGCGTTTTTGTGCGTGTGCGCGTGTGTGCGCGTGTGATTTCAAAGATAATATCGATGAAAGATAGCGATGCGGGAGGCTAAAAGCGAGCCGGCACGAGAAAGCGAAAAAGGGAAACAGACAGAGAGGAGGAGAGGAAGAAAGGAGGAGAGATCTAGGTGAGTAGTGCATTCATCGTCAGTATGGAGCTTGGCATTGCCTGGCTGAGTAAGTACAGTGGCTCTGAAATGCTTGGCGATGGTCAATCAGGAATGACAAGGGTAATAAGTCGTACGTTGTCCACCGTTATCCCGGTCTGTAAGGCATTTACGTTGAGAATATATCGCGTCAGGTCGTCACGCTGTTGCAACAGTTTCTGATTTTCACGTTTTTTATTCCCTCAATATTTTTCTGCATTTTGCAGAGTCATGCGTAGATCTTTTCGTAAAATCTTCGCTTCAAGTGTACGTATCAAGGTACGTTTATATGGACGTATAAGTGTGCATATTACGAGCATGTACATTTGTCACTGCTTAGAAATAATCATATTTCGAACTGAAAGTCTTCAAAGTTAAGCCGCGCACGCACACACACACACACACACACACACACACACATCGTTTCTTACGAAATGCATAGAATGTCGAGCAAATCGCTATAAACTCTCCATAAGAAGACAGCGTTTGTAAAATTGAAGGGAATTTGTGTTTCCTATTTTATTTCGTATTATTACTTTATTTTTGATCGTATGGTTGTAAGGTGGTGATCAATCATCAATATGGTACAATCCGAATCCGAATCGAGTAGTTTGTCGTAAACTTCTTCAAAGGTATCAAACTCGTCCGATAAGTTTAGCAACTGCTGTTACAACTTTTAATATAATTTTGTCACAATATAGACAAAGTTTTATAACAGCTCTTGGAATTATTTGTTTTGTTCGTGTAATGTCTTGAATTAAAGTAAGAAATGTCGTATGTGCTATTGTTGTCTGTGGCTAATTACATTTGTTGCGACAAGATCACAAATGACGGAACCATTATGTTTTCACGTAACGTTATTTATTATCACGCATCTGATTTTCCATGATCCGTTGCTACGACAACCGTACATACATCGTACTTATCATCGGGCATTACTTTTATTATTTATTACCTTTGAAACTATCGATGCATGAAGATTCGAATAAAGTATCCTCTGTTTTATGAGCGTCATAATTGAGTTTTTATTCACAGAGATTGCTTGTTTAACAATAATAAACGAGCAAAGTGATATGTATTTAGTATTAGATAAAACTATAATATATATGAACGTAAGAACTATTCGAAACTATTTGAAAGTAGCTGCGTCATACTTTACGGCACACGGAATAACAATTAAGTGGATAATGCTTCGTCGAATCAAAAGTTGTATCTTTTATTGGCGATATAAAGCGTCTTTTATCGTACACGGCAGTACTATATCGAGGATGGTAATGTTTCGATTTCGTATATCGACCACTAATGCGATACTTAGTCATTTACTTGCCACATGTATTAACAAACGTCGAAACAAGGGGCAAATAAATTGCAGCTTTTGGCGAAATACATGCGTTTAACATTGTGAAAATGAAAAATCAGAGGCCCAAGGGAGATTTCATTGCGCCCCGTTGGCAAACTTTCGCAGACTATGAGTACCAAGGAACAGAAAGAAGACCGCCATTAAGTTCAGGAGCGAGAGAATACCCACGGAGGAAAATACCGGCACGACCCTTCTTAGGCATTTTCAATTACGTAAAATTACCTTGGGTTATTAATAATGCTGGCTGATATTTACGTTACCTGGCGCCTCGCCGCCGCCACCACGAACCACGCTATTCTCTCTTAAATATAGTGCTATGCCGACGGAAGCAAATAAAGCTTATTAGGCAGTCGCGTGCGCTGAAAATATGCACACTATCGTACCAATTTAAATCGACGCACAGCGCAGTAAGCTTGTGCCTACGCTCGCTTTTTCCAACTTCCAATTCCTTCCATTCCACTGAAACAACAACCACGTGTAAACAAAGTATAGGAAGAAGAGTAAATGTAAAATGGTCGTTCAAACAATTTTAGTTAATTTTTCCGTAACTGTACCCAAATACTTGCTTTTTATCCCTCTATGCATTACTTTGCATTACCAGATGTAGACCGATAAACATGTCCATTAAATTTACGATTAACTTGGCAATAGAATGTGTCGCGATGTAAATCGTGTCGATCAAAGTATTACTTTGAGGTTTGTTTAAATTGGTATGCATAAACTTTCCATACGTGTATAGGTCAATCGTCCACTGTTCGACTATGACGCCGGTATTCGTCAATTTCACATGTTCGCAAGAAAAGGAAAAAGGAAAGAAAAAAGGAAAAAGAAGAGAAGAAAAATGGGAATTATAGATGTCTTTCGTATAATAACCTATTGAAATCAAGACAACGCGAGGGTTTCTTTCTCGTGTGTTGCAACAATAAATAAGAAGGGCATTTTCTGTCTCCTACGACACAATGTTTCCCTTATTCGTGATACGCGGAACCTGCTTCACCTTCCATTTATATGGTGCTCCTTAAAATATATCGATAGGAATTGATTTTCATTCAACCAGACACGCTTTGATAACTGAATTTGATCGTGAATAGTATATGGCAAATATGGCATACAGCAGGAAGGTTTTTCCATCATAAACCGGTCAGCGTGTATTCATTGTCGATACACGTGTGTTCTCACCGAGGGGATAATCGTGTATCGTTCGTGTGTACTATAATGTAATTATTTGTAACTCGATAAATATTAATAACTTTGCGTTCAAAATCATAATATATGACTCGTATAATATGTGCTCGAAATATTATACGGTGCCAGTATGAAGGCTTTTCGAATGGATTATCTTTGTAGCAGTTTCATGTAGGTAGAGAAATCGCTAAAATTCTTTTTACCAGATCTTTGAAAGCTTTACGTGTTAGTCGATATTTTGATCGACTAATCTTTTGACCGTTGTATTATAATATTGTATTGCCCCTTGTAGAATGGCAAGAAGTAACGAATTTAATGAAACTGTGTAGCATGTTTACGTTATTTTCATAAAGAATGCAGCCATATCTCGTCATATATTGTTCGTAGATCAGGTTTCAGTAAAAAAAGCTTCGATATCGTTAATGCCCGTTGGGATTGAAAACCTGATGGATGCTGTCCTTGACCGCTACTAATTTCGTTATATTAGCGTTTTTTAAGCGTGTTTCCATAAATATTATATATTAAATTACCGATGCGATTATCTATTTTAATGTCATTGTCTTTGATACACATGTATTGCGTTTTACTTAAGTAGTTCACTTGACTACGTAATTATAATATATTCGCAATACGAATTGTACCAAGGATATTGACGAATCGAACATATAAAAAAACGGATGATATTATTTATGCCATGACGTAAAGAGCGAAATGTATTTTAAGAAAATTTATTACTATGAGACACGATGGGACACGATGAGACACGATGAGACGCGATATGATCGATAATCGTATTTATGAGAGAGGTTTGGAACAGGATGGGTATACTCGCGTATACATATATACATACGTACATACGTAGGCTGAACATATATATGGCTGAAATGATGTCTGAAAGAGTTTGGCAGTGAAGCCAGCTTGGCCACGTTCTCCCGATATTTCTACAACGTAAAACGGAGAATGCAGATTACGCTGCTAGAATGGAATAAGTAGAATATGGCATGGTAGAAAATGCCGAGGATGATGCATGCGCCAACTGGTGCTGCTATACAGATGAGAAACAGTGTCTTACGAGCAACTTATGGCGTTCTTTTCGTCCTCGTACATTTACGAGACACCTCGACGAATGCATTTGCTCTTCTTGAACTTTGTACGTACGATCAATTGTTGCGTTAAACGAATTCATAAACGTTGCACGAGTTACGTGATTTTCATGTTATTATTTTGTTGATTTCAGTCAAGTACATATTATATCGTGTTGTAAGGGTGAATCGACAAGTTGTGATATCGTACAGGTGCCTACGTATGTTGAATATGTTTCTGTAATTTCATTCTATCGCAATTCAGATCGCGATCTATCGAGGTTTTAGAGTGATGCTAGAACGATGCTTAACGCGAATAATCAACACCAGAAACCAGATACAGTTACACGCACACACACGCCAGATTTCTACGGGCCTCTTTGTTCAGTTTCCCAAAGTCCGTTCTTTTAGACTTTATAAGCCGGAATTTAGAACATTTACAGTGTTCAATTTTAATCGCTTTGACTTGCCGCTATTCCAATATTCCACAGGTTTCCTCTTGTACTCGAACGTGGTGAATTGTTCGTTCGGTCTGCGTATAATACAGATTGCTTTTCATAAATATAATCAAAAATATTTCACTCTATTTTCTGTATTCCCGTTTAGCCAGCCTAAATCAGAATTATGGATTTCCGTCTCCACCGGGCTGTTCTACCGTAAAAGTCGTTTCTTCGTCACGCTCCTCGTAATCAAATAAAATAAAACATTATTCATTTTTAAGCGATCGACGTCCGTTTACAACTAGTGCAAAGATCCAGCGACGCGGATTTTTTGACAATTAACGTACATTCTCTTCCTTTCCTTAAACTCAGTGTGCTTTGTTATTTTATTGCTTGCAGTGTGCTTTATTGTTAGACTGATTTTAACGTTAAAACAACTGGCGACATTCGCATGGTACGCAGCTGCCGATACCCGGGTATCTCTGTGTGAAAACCGCCTCAGTTCGATACTCGAATGTCATACGCCCGATCAGCTCTCAGCATCTGTCGCTACCTACTCTAAATATATGCCGATGTGACCGGTACGGAAGAGTTGAATTTTTTCCTTTCTCGAAGGACTCGTCTTCGCCAATCGTTTATTCCCTCCACTCCATTCATCTCGAGAGAATAGCGAGCGAGGAATGTCGCATGCCCAGCCCGAGCAACGCGATCAACGTTAAACACCTTTCCATCGATCAGTCTGCGTAATAAAATTTCACCGGGTAAACGCGCGTTCTTAACCGAGTCTACGCGCCCATTCCGTTTCTTTTCCAAACTGTCCTTATATTTCAAAGAGGCTTGACTAAGAGTTACGTTACAGCTCGAGTTAGTCGAGCGATAGTTGGTTCAGTCTTGCCCTGTAACAACGAGTTTGCCTGATATAAATAAAACACAGAAATGTGCGTCAGTGTTCTCGTTTTAACGAGTTTTTGAATAACCGAAAGCTTTCTGTAAATATTATAGACAAACACCGTGTTGAATATTTGGCTCAATAGTATATCACATACTATAGTGCATCACGATAACGCTATGTATGCGAAGAAATTGCATGCCACGACTACGATACTTGGATTCTTGGATACATTATCAATTCGATGGAAAATGGTGTAAGAAAACTGCCACAAAATTGACATCGAGCTTGAATTCCAAGGTCAGATTTTCGTTACTTGCCCCGTATTATTAACAATAATTAAGCATAAAACAAGCGATTAGAGTAACGTCGATGGTAGTATCATTCGCGCAGTTGTGTTCTAAATACGAGATACGGACATACGTATAATTGTGAGAATCCTCGTCATATTTTAGCTTGAAAACGGTGTAATCTTTTGCAACATGATCCGAAGAATCAGCTTGTAATAATTTTTCAATTTGATTTCCAAGAAAGCAAAGTTGTGAATTTTTTCATAATTCTTACGAATAGAATTAATTGATAGCGTTAATGCGGGTTAACGCGGCAAGTGGTGCAGACGAATAAAATAACAAGAGCTAACTCGACGTTTGCTGTTACGTCAGGAATATTAGTGGCGTCGCGTCGGGGAGATTGGTGCAAGAAGCACTCGAGAATAGACCCGCGGTTATGGGATTCCATAACGACGAGGCAGGTATATACATAGATATAAGTAACAGCCGTAGCTTCGTTGTACGTTTCACCACCTCTTTCGCCTCTTTTTTCTTTTCTCATAGGGCGTTTACTCCCGGCAAAAATGAAAGTAATAATTACCGAGCGCTCTGCTTGACGCGCAATTTTCACCCCTGTCGTTCTTGGTATACCCTAGGTATACGCTGCACGTTTTACGAGGAGAGAAAATCTAAAATATCTGTGAAATTACAGCTACCGACTTCTTTAAACGTTACTCGGATTTTTATTAAAGTAAATAATGTGTCGAACTTGGTGTTTCTTATCGTTTGTTTCTGAATTATCGAGCGCGTGATCGTATCTCCGGATCGATACTACGTTACGTTTACTATTTCTGGTTTTAATCACTGTATAGTTTAATCGGTGTATAGTTTTATCGTCCAATGCGTTATAAATCTCGTCAAGTGTATTAGCATTTATCGCAATACACGCAATAACCGTTTATCGTTTGGCACGGTTTATGGCATGGCCGAGCAGATTGCTATTTTCTTAAGATAGACTTTCACCTTAGAAACAATTGGGAACTAGTGCGCGGTTTACTCTGGCTACTTGATAATCATCGGGGACGGAAGTAATTGGCATTGTTCTGCATCTTCGACGAGAAAACTGTCATAAACCAGGCATTTCCAAAAGGTAGGAAAATACATCTAGCTACAAGGATACAATGACTCTAGGGACGAACCTAGAGGAAACTCCTTGCTGCTGTTAAATTTATAACCAGATGTAAATGTATGCTCGCGTCGACGTGACATAGTCATCGCATTCATCCTCGTTAATTGTAAGTCAAGGCGCGCTGAAAATGCATTGGTAAGGTAATTGTAACTCGATTTAGACTCTTGTTTTCTGGTAATATCTAAGGGTGATCTACCGAGGAGAAGCCGATAAAATATAGGATTTTCGCAAATTTTTACAAGCACGATTGATAAAAGAAGCGTAGCGAATAACCCTCGTCTTAACATAAGGTAAGGCGGCAAATAATTAGTAACAGTTTCATAGTAGTTGCAGGATGTGACTATATCATTTCGAATAAATTTTCTCTTGGTGTACGAAAAGTTCTGACAGGTATACAAATTGCGATGTACGCAACTAACGATGAGAATTTCCGAGGAATTATCGCCGGAATGTTTCGTAGCAACATGATCGAGCATTCTTCTCTTACCACGACTAATTACGGTTTATCACCTTGTATATTCGCAACAGATAGAAGAGACACGAAACGGGACGTCGGGAGCGAAACGGGACGAGTCCTGCAAGTGTAACCCTTCGCATCGAATGCTTTTGGAATTCGCTGCGGAATGTACCGAGTATCGATTCGCCTGCAGCCGAACTTTAATAGTTGTGAAATACGTGTGCTAGACAAGCATAAGGGGTAAATCGTTCACCGACTTTTTCACCTATACATATGTACATTTGCCTACAACTAGATTCAACAAGTCAGTTGTCACTAACTTAAATTCGAATAATCGACTCTCTTTACTCTTCGTTTATCCGTTTACTCGTTTACTCGTTTAATCGTTTACTCGTCAACGTTCGAAACTGGCATGTGAAGGAAAGAGTTGAAAAATTTGCAAAATTTATCGACGTTAATCGCGCCTGACGTATCCAATAGGTGGTAGTGTCCTAGCGATTAGCGAAAGATGCGATTAGTCCAAAGGAAGATACAATTTCGGGACAAGTAACAGCACCGTTCAAAGACATTGTAGACGAACAATGGGTCTTATCTTTCTGATAAGAAGCCATGCCGTTCATCGATAACCATGTCCTTATGGTTAGAGCGGAGGGACTTTTTCGACAAATTTTAGGAGAATCATTCCGCAAACTATAGCCTTAGCTATTTCAAGGGTCGCCACGTTTAAACGATTTTCACGATGCGGACAACACTGCAATACAATTATGTGTCCGTTATTAATGAAAATCTCCCTGTCAACGTTGATCGATTAGTTCTGTAGAAGAAGACAAACCATTGCGTCTCTTGTGTTTCTAATCTATCCAAATTTCTCACTTTCTAAATTGTATTACCAAACGACAAGTTATTTCGATAGACGATCTGCGAGCTTAGGATGTTAATCGCGATGACGAATGTTCGGTTCGACAGACACGCACGTACGTGTACGAACCAAGTAGTTCATTCTCACCTGTAGTACGTAAGATTTCGTATTAATAGAAACGACTATGCTTTGTTCAAACTATTATTATTACGTATATGAACACAATTCACAATTACGTAGTACGTTTGACCCTTTTATCAGTTGTGTCATATAAGAGATACTTTCGATGTAGTATAATTTGTAATCCTTAAGCTACATCTTAACGATTATCGCGTACTTGTTTGTTCGAAACGATTTACTCTGAATAAATTTACAGGATCACAAGGGAACATTAGGAAGATTCGTAAAAAGTTCCATTGCAAGTTCGATGCTTACGTATTTTTAATAAATTATCGAAAATATTAAATCAGTGCGTTTGTAGGTTGTCGGGGAAATTGAACAATTTGGTTGGAATTGATTTACGAATTTGGCAGTTGGTCGCTAAACGAATACGCATCGTAACAGGAGCGATATTATTTAGTCTCGACTAAACAAAGGGCAATCGATAGAAGAAGAATTCACGTTGATTCTACGTCTAATGAAAGGGAAGGTGTGGAAGATAGTAATACGAAGTGTAGCAGACTTTCGACATTACTTTTCTGCGTATGTTTTTTAAACAGATGGTGGGTGGCGATGGATCAAATGAAAATACTACTTACGGTTTGAAATAAAGGGAAATAAAAATAGAAGGAAATTATTTGGGATATGATTTTTAAGTTATTGTATTTGTAAATATCTCTGGTAACTCGACCTAGCTTTATGCTGCGAAGTGAAATTTATTAATATGGTAATTAGTACGTGGTAATTGCAACTTGAATACGGATGGCTTTGTAACGCCGATACCTTAGTTATTATAGAGTTTACGAGTTTTAGTCGCTTATTTGACGAGCACCGAGCGAGCACCGAACGAGCACCGAACGAGCACCGAGCGAGCACCGAGCGAGCAGCGATCGAGAGGAAATCGACCCCCCTACCTTTGAGTCTCATGATTGCAGGAGCGCTTACTGCGTACAGTTGCGCGACTACTGAGGGGTATAACGATGTAAGGTGTATACTTGTACCTCTCCACTCGATACACAAAGTTGAGAAAGGAAGCGCTAAGACAGTTAAGCGACATAGAAAATGGTTACACCTGAACGTCATTGTTTGGCCAAAACTCGTTATACTTTTAAATGGTATGTATTTTGGGTAATCTCTCCACAGCTTAAGCGTCTAACTATGAAAGGAACTTGTTTGTAGCGAGAGATTCGCTCGGGGTTATATTCTCAGATTTAATGAAACTTTGTTCTCGCGTAGATCTCGAGCTGCGAATGAAGAATATACGGAATGATTGCGCATGTTAAAACAAGCGAAGATGTAATCGAAAATTATTTTCTTATACCGTTGGTATTAGAATCGTTAGAACGTTTATAATAAACTTAATTTTTCATTTCTTTTACCTGATCTTTCTCTTTCTTTTTTCCCCTCCAATTCCTTTACCCGAATATAGTTGGTTGTACTTTCATAAATAAGAAATCGTTTATTACTTATTATTATTATTATTATTATTATTATTATATATTATCCGTTACATTCGTCGAAGCTCCCTCTGTAACGTATCGCACCGATTCTTCGCGTATGAATCACTTAAAAATTAACCAACGCCAAGAAGCCATTAAACGTCGTCTCGCAGACTTTACTGACAATGAGAATCGGATACAAGTCCGACCCGTCTGGTCTCTTACGTCCGATCGATCGTATCGATCGCGTTTAAGCTACTTATTATTCCCTATGCTTGTTACCGTTGCACCTTTCAAATTCTACACGAGTATATGGCGAATCGAGTGCGTCCAGCAATTATAATTTTCAGGAAATATTTCCTCGTTGAATTCGGTTTATGTGAATTTATAACAATCAGCTGGAAAAACAATTTTCTATCCGGTTAACTAATTTTCAATTTACTATCCCTCTTCGGATAGCTAGTTATTATTATTATTATTATTATTATTATCATCATTTACAAGCTATTAGGTCGGTTAAATATACATTTAATCCACACATCATTTAGTTTGTTTCAAACATTGTAACATTCCCACACGATCCTACGTATCTCCTCAGTAAATTAATTATTTTCATTATCGCACGTGTAAAACTGCAAACGTTTTAAATTATTTATACCACATACGTACAAATTCGCCAATTTGTTCGCCATCTCGTTGCATCTAATAATTCCACGTGCGTTCCCTCTGTTTCTTTGCAATGTGCTCTTTTTCTAATCGATCGATGTACATATTCGACTAACTGACGTAAATTTCCGATTACAGGAAACCGAAATGAATAAATCTTGCAGGTGCTGTTTTGCAGTTTTGCCATCAAAAAGTTATCGATATTTTTTGATCTCGTACGAAATAATAATTTTTTATCAATATGAAATTAAATGTACGTTCATATATATACATCGTACTTTATCGAACCAATATTCCGAATGTTATGCAAAATTTACCATTCGTGACAAGCGATGCTCGGCTTTTCGACTGCTTCGTGTTTCCTCTCCCACCCCCGGCCCCCCTCCTTTTTAACTGTCTTATGGTATCTCATTTGCTCGTTTTCCTTTCTTTTCTTTTCTGCTCTTTCCTTGTTCTAGGCAAATGACAAACAATTAGCTTGTGGTCAATTGCACACATTCGAAAGGCTATCTTTCTCACTGTTTTTGAAAACCTTATATTCCACGATCTTTTTATTGTTGGTGCTGGTTTATTTTCTATTTGAAAATCACTCGTCTCGTATTTCACGAACCAACGTTGGATTATTCCAACATTTACACAACCATCTCTAAATCTTGAATCGATGTTTTCAGCAATTTTTACGACATTTCTACAGAGTTGAAAATTGTCTAAAGAAAGTAAATGTATATAGATAGATTTCGCGGTTATTGATATTGCGATGACGGTTGATACTTTTGTCACGAATCTTGCGTGTATTCGATTCACATGTATAGGAATACGAAAGTGAAAGATTAAAGAAACATTTCATAAGCACTGGTAATAATAACCCAGCTAATGGGTTTTATCATATCGTGGGTGCTTAGAGTCAGTTCGTCAGTTCGTCAGTCAGCTCGATTAATGTCGGCTCGATTCTTTAAATTGAAATATGCATATAAACACGCGTTATTTAGTTGCAGATAATACGAAATGAGTGAAAACCGTGCCAGAGAGCCTTCAATGCGGAAACTCTCCATCTATATGTTGTTCATACGCTTAAACGCGACGCGGACGTTTGTATTGGTTTGCGAACACGAGCCAGACGTTCTTGGGTCTTTAATCATGAATTACAGTGCAACTCCATTTATTCGAACGAGTTTCGTTACCAGTAGCTGGTTTATTGAACATGTTGCCGAGATGGTATTATCCAAATTCGAGCCAGGTGGGATACTACAATAAATAGAGTAGGACCGCGTATAACGAGGTGCTCGTCTAACTTGTATATTACGCGATCTATACATACTATCGTATAGGCTATCGATCGAAGAACGAATATACGAATATCAATACTTAGCGAGCGAAAATTAGGGAATTCGTATTACGATCTGGAAAACCGAAACATCTTGTTATCCAAGCGGATTTGTCTGCCGGCGCGACCTGTTATTAGAACCGGAGTCCTGTTGTATACTACGTTTATCAACTATTGTCCGTGAATAGGATCTATATTACGATTTTCTCCCTCTCTGAATTAATATCCCGTAGCAATATAACAGCTTACGCATTTTCCTCCTCTCTCCTCTTTCACAGTGACACGACGCGTCTCTATTCTACTATTAGACACTACTCGAATAACTCGAATAACAGTTTCTCTTCTCTCTTGGTTGGAACGCGTTGAAATCTTTGTTTTAATCGTTGACAACAAAGCTTACCTTTCTATACACGATATTTTGTCGAATTAAGGTTAAATTAACTTTTTGCTAGAAATTGTTCAACAAACAATGGTGTGCGTTTGCCGATCTATGGCTCTAAATTCTATGGCTCGTAGAAGAACCTTTTTCGTTATCGCATACACGATATTTCGTAGCATCGTTGCTTTATAGTTGCATACGGGTATAGGACGTTCGCGCTTGGAAACGATTAACACTGATTTCTATCATATTAGTTACTTATGAGAGTAGAGCGTAAGCCAAAGAGAAGCCTTTTGACAGACTACGCTTGCCATATAAACATATTGTAGTCTCATTGTGTCAACAGAGTAGGTTCATTGCATCAACTAATTATTTATTACCTCGTGAAAGTAACGCTCTTTCGGCCATGTGAATAAGTAACCGCCATTAAACTTGAGCATGTAGGCGATATATCTGTCAAGAGTAGGAGAGTGCTTCCGGCCTCGGTACGACTTTTACGAGCACGTTGTAAGACTATCGTCCTTAGTCCTTCGTCCCATTTCCTCTTTGTTTTCTCGTGAAAATGGAGCCGTGAACTGAGTGCTTTCTTCGATAAAAAACAAATTTTTACTGGTTATTTCTTAGTCATTTTTTAAACCTGTGCCGATTCTATATGCCACATGCAACGATAAGCAGAGATACAAACATACGTTTACACGATACAAACATATGCGTATACACGATATTATACCTTGTAAAAGCAGAGAATCGTTGTTTCTTAGACCTTTTGCTCTACAACTCTGATAATAATGCGTATAGTTGCAGTGACGCAAAAACTATCGGTGTACGTTACACGGTTAGGATGGAATTTATTCTTAATCTTCTAATTTATTCCTTGCGCGTGCTTCTTCTCGAAGTTCCCGTCACCGTCACCGTCACCGTCACCACCACCACCACCACCACCGTCACCACCACCACCACCACCACCATCACCACCACCGTAAGAAAGACTTACGATCGAAATTATATCGAATTAATTGCGTTACTTTGCCTCGATTCGTTTAAAATAAAACCATTTGTAGTAAATAGTTTATCATTAATTGCAACGAAAACAGACGTCGTCATACCTACATGTAATATACATATTTTATCCTCCAGTTATTGGGTTATCACGAATTCTATCAAATCGTATACAATTTATCGACAAGGATGATGCGATGGTTAGCTATTATCAATAGCTAATGTACGCACGTTACGCGACAAATGGAGCGACAAAGTGAAAGGTATTCCGAGGAAAATCTATTTTCACTGGAACGAGTAACAGATTGATTATACAGGTCACTAAAACCAAAATTATTGGAAAGTTGGACAATTGAACAGAGAAAAACAAAGAAACAAGATAAAAGGTAGAAAGAGGAAATGCGGTAGTTTGTGACTTCCTTCTATATCGTTATTTTTGATCTTTCGAAGGATAGCTTTGAAATGGTAGGCGAGTGAGCTGGCGAAAGCGTTTGTAAGAAGTACGTGTATATATATATATATATATATATATATATATATATATATATATATATGTATATGTATATGTATATGTATATGTATATGATTATATAGAGTAAACGCAAGTGTATGCGAAGACGTGTGAAAGAGGTTAAATCGGAAGGACGGATTATTGCCAGAGTATTTCGGATATCGCTGGAAGCACGTAAGCCCTCGAGGGTAGCCCCATAGGAACGTTGTTCGGTACTCGTGCACAGTACACCGCAGCTATGTGTAATCGAGGCACTAGCTTGCGAAGATAGTGAAATAGAGAGCCGCGGAATAGGGGCGGCCAGGGGAGACGGAAGCGCATGAGTAGAAGAGAGAAAGGAGGGGGAAAAGTGATTTCGACCATAACAACTGCTTCTCCTAGAAGCGACAGCCAGCCTTGAATGCGGTCGAGAGTTTCAACCAGACTCACGAGACTTGCCCAGAGTGATCCAAGACGACTAACAATAAGATGGTAGGGTTAAGTAAACGTGTGCTGTTCGGCTGGAGGAGATCTAAGATTACGGTGAAAAGCTCGAGAGCCTATAAATTGGTGGGCGGTAGGTGTTACTGTTATTAAGAAACTTGGACACAGTTTCCTACTATACTGCGATTATACATATAATCGCTCTGTTCGGTCCAGCGAAATCTAATTAAAAAGACCGGTGTCTAGTCGCCGTTATTAGTCTTATTGGTAGCCGTTAGTATCGCAATAACCGCTTTAATTTTATTTCAGAAACAAATTAATCAAAGTCGTAGAAACAAGATTGGCCAAAGACACGTTAATTAGTTGGCTGTCTTTTAAAATAAAAATAAAATGTGAAATAAAAAGTGAATCGTTAGCAACGGTATATAAAAGAAAGGTTTAATTGGTAAAAATTAGTAAGAAATCCCTTCTAGATATTTTACTCGTTCTGTCGGTGAATTCGTCTTGGAAAGTGGTGGTGAATTTGGAAACTCGTCGGTATCGGTTCGTCGCATTTTCACCACTTTCTTCTTTCGATACACTCCGTTCTTTCTTCCATCGAGCAAATTAAACTCGGATACTAATCGTAAGCGAGTTTCGTTTCTCTTAGACCGTGTGTTAAACAGATACTGTGCTCGTGATCTTATTTAGGTCAAACCTGGTCGCAGTTGGCATACGTTGATAATTGTACACAGCTGCGTTGAAATTCTATCCATTCGCGCTAACTCAAATACGCGTTTTAACTTTTCTTAATAAGAGATTTCAACGTGTCAAAATTCGGGTTTAAATTTTAAATTATATTCGGTGGACGAAATGTTTCGAAACGTTGCTTTTCCAAATTAAAAATAGCCCATCTATCTAAAATGCCCAACTTTCACGTTTGTTCGTTGAAAAAGTTACGTTCCCGATCCAACCGATTAACGATTAACGAAGAAATTTCAAGTATTATATCTCGTATCTCGAGGCGTCATGAAACTCCAAGTACATAAGCGCCTGTTACGTATAAATATACATTGTATCACGTAATAGGATGTACGTGTGCGCTTAGCTTTCCCTCTTTTTAATTATACGGGTATATTCGAGGACCGAAGGAGGCGCATCGGCCCTGTCCGGTTGGAAATTTCGTAGGACAGATTACGATACCCCATTCTGAATCCCTATGAGCAAGTAGGCAAGTTGGATGTTTAATTCGCGATGTTTCTTACAAAGTGCGACATTTTTCACGGCGCCGAACGTCCGTAGTCCTTTTCTCTATGGCTTGTACGAGGTAATACGCCGGACACGTTTCACCGGGTTTCAGGATCATTGTGCGTCTTCTGTCGCTTGGGTCTTAGGTCGACCTATATTCGTTCGTATCGTAATATAAGGAAGCCTGTTTCATTTTTCTGCAAACATCCTGTATAGGATTTGTGTAATGGCAAGGCTTAGTGGTGAAAGTTATTTCGTTGTTCAAACGTACCGTAAACATCGTCGGTTTCTAGTGGATTGAGATGAGAAAATATGCCGTGATCGATGTAAAGCATCGGTCGTTACAGGTCCGTGATAGCGAAAAGTGAAAACGATTGGAAGGAATATCGATAAAGAGGAAGTAGTTTAGTAGCGGCTGTCGGAATCAGAGTGTAAATAATGATAACAACAACGTTTAAAAGTAATTATTCGGTAACATTTCCCGCCGCGTCTCTATTCGTTATGGATGCTTGTGTATATTGGATGGCGGGAGTTGCCGGCTGGCTAAGGTAAAGGGTAAAAGGATAGGCAAGAAGAAGATGTAAGAAGAAGAGGACGAAGAGAGAAAGAATAGGAGGAGAAGAAAAGGAAAAGGAAGAAGGGTCTTAGCACGCGGAAACTTTAGATCTTATAAGAAAAGTTAGTAGTTCGGCCTCGCACAGTTCTTCTATTTCCCGTTTCGGTCGCTCCTGGCTCCACTTCCTTTTGCTCCTTCTATGCTTCGACCTCCGTCGAGCAGGCCTTCTTTTTCCTACGCTGCTACCACCACCACCGCCACCACCATCACCATCACCACCACCACCACCACCACCACCACCACCACTACTTCAAACGCCTGTAGGTACCTTTCGTCTTTCGTCAGGAGCATGCCCACCCACCACCCGAGGTCCTCCTCCACCTCCGGATATAATACACCTTTAATTTCCGGATTATAAAGTCCCGCTTGACGCGCCACGGTTAATTTACCGTTCTCACGCGCGTTTCTATCCGCAAATGTATGCGCGCACGTACCTGTAAATTCAGCGTTAGAAAATTAGTAGGCCTTCGAGTGTAAATAGCACATCGCATGAAAATTTCAGCCAATACCACTTTACGGATTTCCACTTTGTGCTAACCATTTCCCCGTTTCCCGTATTATTACTCTTATGGTAGTATATAGTTTCCTATTTCTAAACTCTAATCTCACTGATATGTACCTACCTACGAGTTAATGATCTTTCTATGTTTTTCTACCTATATACTTATCCGCCAGTATTCTTTGTCACGCACACGTTAAAACAGACATTAACGCGTACTTTAACGATATCGATCGACCATTCGTATCCTTGTCGCAACCATCTAATAATAACGTATGTTAATTTGTCACAGCACTGCCTGTCGTATTATTTTCTTGTCGTAATATTAATACCGTTGCGTATAAAAACAAAGCGCGAAAGCCGTATTCGCAATTGAGAATCGATGTCTTAATAGGAACCTTTGGAAATCTTGTTGAAAGCTTCGATAGAATTATTCGTTGTTCCGAAATTGCAATGGTCGATGATCCCTTTTGGTTGCGATACAGCGTAAAGTCTCGACTCTAGTTTGTTCCTGCTAAGCGCGTTTAAAACTCTCTACTAATTTTTAAATTCTCCCTCGGCAGCATGATGGAGGCAGGAAGAAGTTTGTCACGAGAAATAATGACTAGCTAACCCGATAAGATAAAACGATCGAAAGTTGGTAGGTTCTTGTCGTTAATAGAGGGCTTGGCCCAATTTTTCGGCCAACCGACGATTGCGAATTCATGGAGATTCTGTTTCACGTTCGAACGAATGAAACGTTCGAATGAAAAAGTAACAAAGCTCGATAACAGACAGGATAAATCACGTTATTCGCTGGTAAGACTGAATTATTAATATTCAGCGACTACTTTAAGACGATACGATTTCGTTGTTATCGGTCAATGTCCTGTGGGTGTCTCGGAATCACAAAAACGAGTGGAGAAAAGCGTGACCGCCTGATCAAGAAGCTAAAAGTTTCGACCATGGCTTCGGTATAAACTAGCAAGGGAAAGAGAAACACTTTTATCGAGCGCCAACACTCGCCAAACTTGCTCACGAGATAGAAGAACTCTCGGGAACTCGACACACTTGAACTTCAACCATTTAATGTACTTGCTGTGTGCGTGTATCTATAGGTACACGCGTTTATCTATAAGAATGTATATAGCGGCGAGGAGAGTATGGCAAAGCGAGGATAATAACATATTCGATAAACACTAAGACGTAGTTTAGAAAACTTTGTAGACTACACGCATACGCTATATGCATATTCAGGAAGAAACTCTCGCTACGTGATGATAAACGTTCAAGTCGATCGATTCGTTACTATGTATCTTTCAAATTGTCAAATTATTATCTATCGTGTAATGTATCTATTATTATTTAATACATTTCATTCTACGTTCCGATATCTGTTATTTATACGTTTTAACGTTTATTTTTATTTTACATTTAACGGCAGCACATCTGAATACCGTAACCCTAATAATGTAATTGGGAATGTTGTACGTATGTATTTGTTAGCGGCAGCGGCAGCGACAACGATAAGGGGGGCAACGCATCTTCGTGACGACATAAGGGCAAATAGCCCGCCAATATTTAGCTTTTATGCCAATATCAATGTACGTGTGATGTAATATAACGAGTGATCGAACGAATGTTTGGAAAGTCGATAGTCGCCGAGCTGCGAGATGTCAAAGAACAGAGACTTTGTCTTAAAGAACCTGACCATGGTCTGTGACTGTGAACAGGGACCGCGCGGTTTTTTCCCCGGTACCTCGACAAAGAGTATAGTTTCTGCTTATACAAAATTCTCCATACCCGTGTTCACCTCCCTTTTTATCATCGTTTTTATTTTGATGTTCCATTGAAACGCGATCCTAAAGCGGATCAACCAGATACATAACCGCAATATTATATTTTTCGTAATAAACTTGCTGGTTTATTAAAGCGACGAGAGATTGTTGCAAAGATAACAATATGGGCGATCGATGCGAATTAGAATGGTTTTGGGACAACAGATCTTTAGAATAATGTACACGTTATCGGCTGAAACATCGACACGATCCACACCTAACGCTTAACATAGCAGTTTAAGTTTTAATAAATTCAACGACCTGAGCTGATTCAACGACCAGCTTCTGAAACATAGAAATACTGGGCGCAAGTGGGTAGAAAAATCCTCTGGAATATCTGAAGAAACAAGTGCAAACATAATTTACCTTTCAACTGTAAAGAATCGCGTAAATTGATCTTCGTTGACAGGTTGATTAAAATAGAGGATTTACCAAATTTTCTTATTAATGTGGATAATATTTATTTATGGAGCAAAAATGTTTCTCAATGAATCGAGTCATACGTTTTCCGTACGTATGTACAAGCGCGAGTACACGTTGTCGTATTTTAAGACGGATTCGTAAGGGATCGATTTTCTCTGTAAATACGGAGAATTCCGTGTACAGGTACTATCGCGGAGTAGCGATCAAATTATTGTTTTGTATGCGATATACGTTTGATCGTGTTGATTGTTACCGTTAGAAGATGGGAAGATGTAGAAGCAATCAAGCTACGGAGAAACCGTCGTTAATTAATTAGTTCCTAAATCGACCGATCATCGGTCTTCTCCTCGATCAGTGAACCAAATCGAATCGGACGATGATTGCCGATTACAGAGTTGACCCAGTCGAGATACTGCGTGCAATCGCCGATGCGCTAAAAGCTAATAGATTTCACATTGGTTTAATTGGTTTACGGAACGATAACATTGTTCGAGTCGAAGAACGCGTAACCAATTCCAAATAGTAAATTAAAATGCTAATTAGGAGAGAGGAGGAAACTAGCGTCAGGGAATTCCAGTCTCCTACATGCTGTCAAACAGCGACAACTAATTCTTCCGTCTTCTCTCGTTATACCTGTTATACGTAGTTGCCATAAAGATAGGTATATACGTAACAGGTGATCGAGGTATATACCGGTATCTACTCTCAAAGTTGTAAAAAAAAAAAAAAAAAAAAAAAAAAATTGTCAAGTGGTCGTAGCTGTAACTAGGGTAACTTGTCCTTGGTATGTCGAAGCAAGCCGATTTTATTATTCCAAACATCTCGTGAAAGGCGAATGAACAAAAAGGAGAAATTGGTCGCCGGAATGTGACAGCAGTAAGGTGAAGTGGAACGTTGGGAAAAAGATCAGGATACTCTAACGGGTGACACTGCTACGCTTATTTGACACTTGGAACGACAAACGGCCACCTTATTACCTCACCATCGTCCTCCTTGTTCTCGGTCGCATCGTCCTCTTGATAGCCTCGAAGAAATCGATTTCTGAAGGACCACTCTGACATCTCCTTGGTCCAGGAATTCATTTTGAAAGGAATTTTGATAAGGGTTTCAGCGGGCAACTTGTATCCTTCCGCCATGCAATATTCAGACGGAAAACTTGCTATTCCCGTCAACTAGTTTCCCGTTTTTTCCATTATACGTATATATTATAAAATCAAAGGGATTTTTGTTCTTCCTGGAAATAGAAGAAACTTGTTCAAGTATATCGATACAACTATATAACCAATGCTATATAAAGTATTACAAATGCGTGGCTATTACATGGGTACATCGTTAGCGTTTTAATTACCTAACTCATCGTCACGTGGAAAGGTTTGAAAGGTTTTGACGACGGTCGAAGCACGATTGTGTCATTTAATCGAGTCGGTGTACATTTTTCAGCAAAGAAGAATGCAACTTCTTTATAGGAAATTAATTCACCGAGGAAACGGTTTCTGAAGCAAAATTGTTTTACGAAATAATGAATTCAAGTAAGAGTTATTTCGTTGCAAAGTTGGAAGAGGAGGTAGAAAAAATGTAAAGGAAATTACATCTAAAGTTAACGGAAGATGCATTACGAAGATTAATTCGTATTCTTTGTTTCTTCAGGCTGGGCTCTGTGATATAGCGTAAACGAAGGTGAAACTACGCGCATTACTCGCTAATGCCTAATCACACGCCAGATAGATATTGCATTAATCGTGTATGCACGAACGGCCGCGTATATATACGGTAATATACAGCTGCGATCTCGCCTCTCACGATCAAGAAAGGTCTATCGTAATTGCCGATGTGGATCATCGATGATTACGAAATTATTTAATACGCAATAATCGTGATTTTTCTGTTTACTTTTTCAGATATCTGTATAAAGAGCTTGCCCGCCCTTCTGAACCTTGTGTTGCTGGTGTGGCTGGTCTTCGAACATTCTCATAGTCGAGTTTTGCTTATTTATTACTTTGACAGTTAAATGTCAAGTTAATCGAAAGATGGATCGCATCGTTTAGACGAACGTTTAAACGACCAACTTGCTATCATCGAACTATCATCGAAGGACATGCTGGAAAATTAAGCGATTCCGTCGTATCTGACAAAAATTGAAACGGGCACGAAACAACATTCGTAAAATTACTCGCGCTAGGAAACGATCGTCGTATGGAAGAAGAAGTTTGGTTGACAGGTTCGGTTATTCTTTTGAAAGTATTTTTGATTTGTTCGAAACGCGGGATGATAGCGCGGGTACCTCGAAATTGTCATGGGCTTCTCTTTTTATAATAGTACGGTACGAATGGAACACAGAGGGACAAGATGCGATAAATAATCGATGAATAACGTTGGATGAAAAAAGGCGTGAAAAAAGGTCTTAACCGACGTGAACCGATCAGTTACCGGAAAAATCGTTGATAGCACTTTCGTTGTTGGTGACAACGCTTTGCGGTCAGAGGCGTTGGATTCGCGGTAGAAGCACTGAAAGCAGCGGTTGAAACCGAATAAAAAGGACGTATTGAAAAATGGGGAAAAAACGCGGGACGAAATACATGGATGCCGCTGCATTGGCTTTCGAAGCGATTGCCACTGGCGATAAGGACTTCATTGTCTCGGTACCGAATCGAAAAACGAGCGGAACGCCGCGCCGCCGTGCTAGATAGATGGAAAAAGTAGAAGGGAAGAGTCGGAGGTTGTTGGCGCGCGACTAAACGATCGCCATTTTTCCCATTTCTCTCTTGTCTCTCGCTAAACGCCAACTCGATATGCACATGTCCACTACTGCAAAATGTGTCGCTATTCTCAGAAAATGAGCCAGATGGTGTTGCGTCACGCAGTTTCCCATAGTCTGAGTCGTTCGCTACGTATTCCATCGTATTCCATCGCATTCCATCGTATTCCATCGTATTCCATCGTGTTCGATCGTATTTGCTTTATTCCTTCCTACTTGGCAATACCGCGAATTTCCGCTTTTCTAAGTTTACTACCATTTACGTTGAAACGGCTACTCCGATTTTCATTTCTAATTTCATTTCTAATAATAATTATCGCTTTTCATACTTTCCTCGGTTACTCCTATGAAACAATGCGCATGTCTTGTCCATGTTTATGAGATAACAGACATAGATGTATACGTATTTGCAAATGTTCCACGCAACATGCTTACTCGCCACATTTATTAATTTCTTTTCTTCGTATACATACATATTATACTGTATCGTATGTAAGTACGTTAATAAAATAATAATAGTAACAATAACAATAATAATAACAATAATAATAATAATAATAAAAACACGTATCGGTGTAGCCCAACTCTTACGGGGCTAGTAGTTGCTATCGTTTGAATATCGTGAGATTGCCAAAGTTGTAGACTTTCGATTATGTATTTCAGGATTGTGACAACTTTCGAAACTGCGCTGATTCTTCCAACTTGTAAAGACTTTCTGTCTGTTCAACGTTTTCAAATGTAAATGTCAAGTACTTTCCGCATGTATCTTCCCATCATTATGCCGAAGACAACATAGGATAATGGAAATGTAAGAGCTGCAGAAACGTTTACTTATACAGCGATTGTTCCTAGACAAATCTTACGCCTTTCTTATTTTTCCTATTGACTTTTCCCCTGGCTTTTCCTATTCGCGTCATTCTGTCACAATGTCCGCGATCTATCTATCGGAAATAGTCCCATACTAATTACTCGTACACTATACGCATTGGTAGAAAGTACGTTTTACATCTTTAAACAATTACGAGTGGATAATAGTAAATCATAAAGTTATGTCGCGTTGAAAATTTCTATTACTCGTTATATTTAAGATATATTTAATATTGCTGATTACATAAAATCTGCAATTCGAAGAATTTTTAAGTCAAATATAATTTAACGCGTGCCAACGATGATTTGCCTAGCAAATGTACTCTTAATCACGATTTTTTAATCACGATATTTCTCGTGTTCCGGTTCGATTCGATTCGATACTAGATAAATAGATAATAGATAAATGAAAATTTAGCTAAAGCATTGAAACAACGTTTGTTATATTAGACGAAACGAATTGTACGAGCTTTTCTTCGGGTTATCGGGAGTATCGGGTTATGCATTGTTTGAAAGGAATAAAGGGCGGAATTCTACTAGCAACTGATCGTGTATTCGACTTGACGAATCTCAAACGAACGTGGTAATACCGAGCTGCAGAAACTCTTCTAGCCGAGTATGTAACGACGAAAGGTACAACTCGACTAAGAATAACTGGATTTAACAACTACGTAGCTAGGTTTACGGGTACGACGCGCGTCGTGTCGTTTAGCCTGTCGAGAGAAATGGTACGGGATAAAGATTTGAATATTGAATCGAACCAATAATTGATCATCTCGATTGTTTGCCCTCGATAACAGTGACATATAAAAGGTATTCGATTCGATGGTCGTTTTGTTGTCAATGAAACATCCAAGGTGTATGTAATATCGAAATTAGTTCTATTCAACGATTACGTTAAAGTTGTTACGCGTCTTTATGAAATTGCAATCCGTTGTTCAACGTTCGCCTCCCTCTGACGTTCGATATAACGAGACGAAATAAAATTCGAAATTGCAACGGAAAGTCAAACTTGCGGCTAAAATACATTTTACTGTAATAAAGTAACAGCATCGAAGTTTACATACAATGTTGATTATCTTCCAAATAAATTGGAATGTTTCTACATGTACGATAACGCATTGTACGTGTAGGTATGATTATGTCGAAGGGTGTGGTAACTTTGAAGAAAATCTATCATACATAATCGTGCGAATTCGTTCATAATCTATATCGAAGATTTTAACACGAGCGTAAATTCTCTCTTGGTTTTAGAACGTGCAATTCGTCCACAGAATGATGCGTCGTTTCGAAGCAGTTTCCTCTATGTAAATTGTATGCATACCTGATAATAGCGTGAATATCGGAGAATTCCATTAGCCGCGCGTCCTATTTCCTTGTACTCTCCTATACTCCATTCTCAACTGGTTTCCTCGGTCGCGTTCACATTCTGCGTCCATTTTCTTCCTCTTCGTGTAAGAAACTCGCGTCAAGGATGGAAAGAGAAGAGAAGGAACGGTGGAAGATGAAACGAGTCTTAGTAGCTCGAAAGCCATATTAATAGTCAGCACTTAAGAGTTTCATTAAGTCGCAACCGCTCGATCACTGCCTACCACTACCCTTCCAACAACTTTCATCCCTTTTAACTACCGCCCCTATTTCCAAGTTAGCTCGGATTCTACACTAGAATTAGTCCGCGCACAATTATAAGATATACAGCCGTATATTTATTTCTAACTGCTGTCATCCACACTCGGAATAACGCCAGCCCCGCTAATTATTTCACACCCGTTTCCATTTCACCAAGTTCAGCATGCCCTCGCAAATTTCAATATCCATTCTACTCACCTTTGATCGAACTCACCTTCCACCATGTATTCTACATCCTACTTTCCTCACTCTCCTTACTCCCGCGCTATTTTTACCCATATAATCTATTCTGCTGCTTTCTTTCGTTACAGATTATCCTGCCACTTTGGTCGAGAAGGATACAAAATTATGACAAAGGATAAATATATATATATATGATCGATAGGCAAGAAGCATATCGTGTATCTCTGAGTAGTAATTTTGATTATCTTTGGATAAGCAAAGGACCTTTAAGGTAAAAACGTGTGGAGATACCGTGTCATTTTTTTTCTCCATCTTTTATCTCTTTTTTCTTCCTTTGTTTAAAATTACCGTAAACATAATACTTTTACAAAGCAGTAGGACGGGATACGTTGGACCTTTAACGTTATTCTTTCCTCCGTAAACACCGAATAAATACAAGTGTTCGTCCCTGTTCTTCCGCTGTGTTCGGCGAGTGAACAGGGCCAGAAATTTAGCTGGTTTCCTTTAAAGTTGACGGCTTGGCAACCCTTTGCAGAAGCTGAAACAGCAGGGCCGTCACCACGTCGTTAACATCGACTATCGCTCTATGGAATTTTTCGGTGGATTTTCTTTCATTGTCGGTAATACGCCTAACCCAGGAAACGACGACGGAAGATCCGATGGGACATAGGTCGCCATGGCAAAAGCTGGAACGGCAATGAAATCTGCGCGAGAGGACATTTCATCGGTGTACCGACCCGTTGGGAAAACAAGCACATACGCGCGTACATATCTAACCGGAATTATACGCGGTGTATGTACGCGGGACCAACGTGAAACACGGTTGTCGGGATGACAGGATGGAATTCACGAGTCGGCGTGCGATCTATTAAACGCGTCCAGCTAGACGATGCGCCATGGCTTGCTGTGACTCGGACAGAAAATGGCACACCCGTACGTTTTTAACCCTCCTCTTTCATTCGCTTCGTTTCGTTTCGTTTCGTTTCGTTTCGTTTCGTTTCGTTTCGCTCGTTAGCAAGGGTTACGAGCATCCAAGATGACGGATAAATCATTCGTTTCTTTTCCGTTTTAAAGTACTCTGCCAAGGAACCCAAGGACCGTCTAATTCCATTAGACATTCCGATAGACATTTTCATCGACTTTGATGGTGTTACGGCGCAGACCATCGGAAAAATAGGAAAGAGAAAACTCGGCTGACAGACGATTATTATAATATCCAGCGTCGGGCAGTCGTGAGCAGTAGGTTTTCTTTTAAATCTTAAATCGATTTAAAGAAATCGGTAATCCAGCTATCTCGCATCGTCTCGTTTGTAAATATCGATAGCGTTTGGAAATATACATATATACTGCGTATACATCTAGAAATAGTGGAATAAATAGCTCGGCAGCGGAAAATAAAGGAATCGGTGATACGCGACGTAAATGTAAGCGTAACGTAAGCGTAACGTAAGCGTAACGTAAGCGTAACGTAAGCGTAACGTAAGAGTAACGTAAACGTTCCGATGAATTTTCAGCACGCGTGACTGATCGTGGGCCAGCTCGTTGCGTCTCTATCTGCGACCTTCTCTCTATTACGGTGAGAAAAATTTATGACCAGCCGTGCGTCGGTGATTGAGATGGCCACACCTAATGGGCCGCTGTCTGTGTCGAGGATCTATCATTTATATGTATATCGTTAGGTCCTTCTCGTGTTGCCTGTTTTTGCCTAATAGAACGTCTAAGAAAAGGCAGAGAAGGACGATTAGCGAGGAGAACAGCTACATGGATTCAGCAGCAACGTGATTTAACGTTGTTGGCCATCGAATGGAAGAATATCGTCATGGATGAAAGTGATCCATGTATTGTATAACGTGGATGTATATATCCACATCGATCTCTGTAAACGTTTCGATCGGTTATCTGTAAACGTTTGAACATTATAACGTTTATCACAACGGTTTAATCGAATGAAAAGATAGTCCTTCGATCCTTCCTAGAGGTCGTTAGAGAACGAACAATCGATTATTTCTAATTTTCAACGTCCGCTTCGCCCTTCGAACATATACCACTCTTCCATCGTACAAAGTTTCTAATGTAATTTAGTAGCATAATTTAATGACATAAGGAATATGCTCGACGTAGAAATCGATATGTGTAACTCAAATTGTTCGGCTCATAATTAGTAAGTACAAAGTACGCGAGTACCTCTCGTTCACTGCATCGAGGACAATGGCGCATCTCGCGCTCTTAGAAGAATCTTTTTTCAAATTCCTTTCCCAAGATTTCTCTGGACATTTTCAGTTTTCTATTTCTTCGTCACTCTCTACTTTCAAGGATATTCGCTTTGCCTTGGAAGTACACACGCGGCATCTTGGTAAATGTAGACAGGTTCTGTCTTCTCTCGGATTTTCTTTTCTCGCTGCACTTTTTCCATTTCTGTTTCTATCTGTCCCTATTCTCGTCTTTCTCCTTTAAGCCTTATTTAAACTCAGCAATTTTCTTTCTAAACGCAGTCATCCCCATTTGCCGTTACTGGTAGCGTATAAATGTTGCCAACCGGCTGGCGATATCCCTAAGATTTTTAATTTGCGCTCGTTATAAAATGTTTCGATCGTGGAGTTATTTGTCGGACAGGAAGATATTAGAAAGAGAAATTTATTAGAACACGCGGATTGAACAATAATAATAGTTCGGAGAATATAAAAGTTTAAAATTAGTCAGCTGAAACCGCGGATTTACGGTAAAACCGATCGAGTATTTATGGAAAAGTTGAAACATCCCGTAAACCAATTGTACCGTTCAGCCGAGGTAAAATTATTTAAATTCATAAGGGAATAACGGAATAAAAACACTTTTGACTTTATTTTGAGATTAAATCTTTCGGCTGTCAATGGCCTCGTTGGATTTTATCATTGCAAAGGTATTGTAACGTTTATCGCGTATTAATTTCATTGGTACGAAAGATATCAACGATATAACGTACGACATAAATTGCGTTGATACTGTCGCACTGTAGCATAGAGTGTAGATTTCTTCGTACTTGGATCGATTTCGTGCTTAAAGTATGAGTCTAAATTCTAGTTAGTACAAGTACACTCGACTATGACGATACTTTCTACCGATTACTATTTACCGATAACGATGATATCTTCGCGTTAGAAATGCTTTAAATTACACTTGTTACGATATTAATATACTCTTAGACACGAAAACTCGTGGCAAAGTGAAGAGATTTGTCTATTTCGATAATAAATACGAAAGTTGTTCAGAGGTTTTGAAGTTTGTGGATGTATCATAAAGCAAGTTACTACCCGGAAAGTAACTTGGAAAATTAAATGCAATTTTCCTACAGTCGATAGGTCTGAACCGGGAGGAAATTCCGGTGCTGTTGCCAAACTTTCGTCCACTTGGAAGTTGGTATACGTTGTAGGTATGTATACGTGCATGTACAGCTGCATCCGTCTTCGCTAGAGGATGTGCTACAGTCAGTTCTAATGACCATTAGCCTTATGCCGAGGTCTTATATTTAATTAATGCAATAAGCAAGAAATAAACAACTCGCGTGAACGTAGGAGATACGTTATGTTATTGCAAGTTATTCTAACGATACGACAAAACGTTACAGTTAGTAAATTCGGTGACACCGCGATGCTACACGTTCGGTTGGATGCAACGTACGTACGTATAAAGAAATTCGATCGATAAACGATTTCCAAATACCAGGGAAAGTAATTTTATTATCACGGATCGTGTATATTTCACAGGGTTATTACTTTTAACGATTAATTATAGTTTCGACGAATAGTTACTGCACTGTCGGCCAACGAACCGATGATCATTCGCATTACCGCAGAATTTCGTAATGCGATAGAGGCAATGCGCAATTCTCCGCGATAACGGCTGTTTGCCATGTACCCTTCGTCATAGTGCTGAAATAGAGTGTAGCTTGTGCAACAGCGTTGTTGCTGTTTACGAATGAAATTTCTTATTCGTACCGCGTGTCACAATGTTCTTTTCTTTCGTTTATAATGTATTTTAATTTATACGTATGTACATATATATATATATATATGTCGGAGATGAAAGAACACCGGAGCCTTCCTTGGGAACCTTGGGAAAACCCCGTAATATTACAATTTATATCCTACCGTAACCGTAATTAAACAATTACCATTTAACCTGAGTGTACTTATTTGGGATCCGTGACAATGAACTTGGGATCGTGGCGACAACCAGTCGCCAGCGTAGCCGCGGT